>NW_027411755.1:137766457-137777993 GCF_047663935.1 Musca autumnalis | reverse complement strand
TCCCTGAAGTTGTAAAAAACCCCTATGGTACCATATGCAGTGGCTGGAGATCCATTCTTTTTAGTATCTCCTCCGCAAAACTTTTGATCTTTAATCCTAATCAACATTTTTGTCAGTTCAAACGCCCAAAATTTTTAAAACTCCATAAATACACGCGTTTTTTGGGAAAAAATTGTTTCAATATACACAGGCTGAGGGTATATCTCTGTCGGCAAAGCCGACTGACACTTTTTTACTTGTTTTTTTATGTATCTTGTCTAGAATAAGGCCTTACATTTTTCCTGCGACTTCCTGCGACTTTCGGTTTTAAAGCAATTTTTGAAGAAATACGCCAATTCGGGAAGGAAGCTTTTTTTTAAGTTTTGTTCAATTAAAACTACGATTATAGAAAAAATTTTGATAAATAATATCAGATATCACTTGGAATTGATCCCACGATATGGGAGCAAGTAGGGAAATGAATGCAGTGATGCTTCTCCAAATAAACTGTTAAATACAAGTTTTTGAGTTATAACACTGTGCAACATTTTTAAGGTGATTTTGTGCAAACAATTCGAACTGAGGATTTTTTGAAAGTAAAGACCCAAACGACAAGAAACCCTAGTTTGGTTTTGTTGTGTCAGATCCAGCTCGGATTTTATGGCCCCACCTAAACATGGTTTAATATTGAGCTTTTGAAGAAATTTGGGGCTATATCTCTGAAACCAATGCGAATCTTCTTCTGACCTCTGAAGCAAATTTGTAGATAAGGACAAGAATAAAATATTTGGAGAAATAATGAACTCGAAAAACTACATTTATTGCCTCAAATTTCAAAATATATGAAAAAATTACACAATTTTTATACATTTCGCACCGTATCTCCAAAACCGTTAATTTTTTTCTGAATATTTTCTTATGGAAAAATATTCCCTGGGATGTAATACACAACTCTTCAGAACATGTCATTGTTGTAAAATGCCTCTGTCACGTTATTTTCAGTATATTTTTCAACGACGATTTAATAAAAATGTCAATAATGTAGTGAAATCCGAAATGCGAGAATAAACTGTTGGTGTGAACTGTGTTTGAAATACGTGTTGTAAAAGATAAGATGCAAAATACCGCTGAAACAACATGAAGTAAGCATTTTAGAGTTTTAGAATGTTCTAAAAAATTGTTGAGAACTTTATTTGGACGATTTTTGCAGAAGGTTACTTGGTTCAACTTTCAATATTTTAGCCGATACTGACCTGAATTTCAGCAATTATGTAAAATTTTCTATATTTTATAGATTTTGATGCCCTAGATGGAGTTTTTCTTATGTGGTTTTTTCAAAAGATAAGTTCTACTAGTTTAGGGCTACAATATTGTTAAAAACAGCAAGGCAAAATTCCTATTCGTTTCTGAGATAAAGGCTTGATAAATGCAAAAAAGTGCAGATTTAGCCCGGTTTAGATGAGGCCATAAAATCCGGACTGGATCTGACAGGCCAAAACCCTACTAGGGTTTTTATAGTCTAAATATGTACTTTCAAAAAATGCATACTAGAAGGTGTTTGCATTTTCAGTGTTGCATAGTGTAAATATATCCAGCACCATAAATTATACATATTCAAATCAGATTTCAGCCATTTTGGTTGGATTATATGGGTGAAATTTTAAAAATATCAAACATCGGGCGGTACCGTCCTATGGGGGCTATTTCAAAAAGTGGACCTGTACCGACAATTCTCTGTTGGAATATTTTCTACCCCCAAAGAACATTAAATACCAAATTTCATCCATTTCAGTTGGATAATGCGTCTAAAATCTTCAAAATTACCAAAATCGGGTGCTACATTCCTATGGGAGCTATATCAAAAAGTGAACCTGTACCGACAATTCTCTGTTGGAATATCTTATACCCCCAACGAAGACTAAATACAAAATTTCAGCCATTTCAGTTGGATAATACGCCCAAAATCATCAAAATTACATAAATCGGGAGGTACCGCCTTATGGGAGTTATATCAAAAACTATATAAATAATACAAATCGGCCAAATATATCAATAAATTAAGTAAAATCTAAAACTATTCTTTTCATAATTATGGATAAACATACAATAAAACTTTTTACTTTTATTTTCTGCACGCTAGATCTGCATTTTATCCCACTGTAAACCCAAAACGTCGATTTATAACGACAACTTTCTGGCGGAAATACATTTCTGTGGCCAAGTATCCGCGTAAATGTACAAAACACATTAGCATTTTAAAAAACGATAAGTTCTGGGACTGAGAAGCCATTACATAGTCGATACGTCCGAAGATTTGCTTTACCACCAATGAAACCAGGTAACGTAATTTGGTGACTATGTGGGTTCGAGTCCTTGGCTTTCCTTTTTCACTTGCAAATAATTTCCCATCATCAAGCTTAACTCTAAACGAGAAAATTAATAAAAAAATCATTAAAAATGATCTTCGCCCTTACAGGCAAAATTTCAAAAAAAAAAAAGTTTTTAGACTTAAAGAAGACTAAATACCAAATTTCCTATATTTCGGTAAAAGAATGTGGCTAAAACTTAAAAATACCGAAAATCAAGAAGAACGCTTCTATGGGGATATAGGAAGACGTGGATATATACGGTAACATGCGGCGCCTTCGTCACGTTTTTGTTCAAAATGTTCTCGTATCGACACTGTTAAAGTTTTTTCAAATATTATTTTTGGCAAAAATATTAGCATATCTTGATTATAAGTTTTCATATATAAATGTTTATAATTTTATTTTTTAAAAATTTTATTTTTGAGAATTTGCAAAATGTCTAAAAAGTGGCGAAGCCTCCCCATCCATGGGGCAGCTTCGCCATCGATATGGGACATTCTCCAACGGACTCTAAAAGTGAAATTTACCATACTTTTTCCTTAAATATCAACGTTATGCGAAAAAGGAACATGTTTTCTATTGAATAATCAAAAAAGATTTTAAAATTTACGAAAAGAACAAGATTCTAGTACTTAATTGAACTAGGAACCTTGAATTTAGGTACAAAAATCATAACATTACTAAAACAAGATACGTTTAGGATAATATTGTCTTCTAACGGTATAAAATATGTTTTTGATATCACAAAAAGTAAATCAGATATCGCAAAACATATCTTCCATAATTATTTTTCCCAATACCCTAAAAACACGAAACCATACTGATAATACTCTTCTGGAATATTGATGTCACAAACTTCAGTATTACGAAAATCGGGAGGTACCGTTCTAAGGGGGCTATATCGAAACGTGGACCTATACCGACGAATTTTATGAAGGCATGGACCTGTACAGACAAATTTCTGGGTAACAATTTTATATCACCAACGAAGACTTAATACCAAATTGCAGTCATTTTGGTGGAATATTAAAGTCACAACCTTCAAAATACCGAAAATCGGGAGGTACCTTTCCATGGGGGCTATATGAAGGCGTGGTCCTGTACCTAACAATTTAAAGGCGAAGTTTGAGTACCCTCAACGAAGTCTAAATACAAAATTTTAGCTATTTCGGAGGAATTTTGAGGCCACAACCTTCAAAATACCGAAGATCGGGAGGTACCGTTCTATGTTGGCTATATGAAGGCGTGGACCTATACCGAAAATTTTAAAGAGGAACGTTGAGTACCCCCTACGATGTTTCAATACCAAATTTCAGCTATTTCGGAGTAATATTTAGGTTACAACCTTCAAAATACCAAAAATCGGGAGGTACGGTTCTATGGGGGCTACATGAAGGCATGGACATATACCGACAAATTTAGAGGAGGGAAGTTTTGTACCCCCAACAAAGACTAAATACAAAATTTCAGCCATTTCGGAGGAATATTGAGTCCACAACCTTCAAAATACCGAAAATCGGGCGGTACCGTTCTATGGGGGATATATGAAGGTGTGACCTATACCGACAAATTTAAAGAGGAAAGTTGAGTACCCCCAACGAAGTCTAAATACCAAGTTTCAGCTATTTCGGAGTAATATTTAGCCTACAACCTTCAAAATACCGAAAATCGGGTGGTATCGTTCTATATTAAGGCGTGGACCGATACCGACAAAATTCTGGGGAAAAATTTTATACCTCCAAAGAAGACTATGTACCAACTTTCATTTCTGTGTGATAATGAAGCCAACACCTTCAAAATACCGAAAATCGCGTGGTAGGCGCATAAAGGCGTGGACCGATATAGCCTATTAGCAATACCAAACATCCTAGGAGTAATAGAATCTTCTATACCGAATTACAAAGCTCTATCATAAAAATTGTGACTGTATCTTGATTTCAACAGACAGACGGACAGACGGACAGACGGACATGGCTAGATCGACTTAGAATTTTACCCTGATCAAGAATATATAGATCGATGTGTTACAAACGGAATGACAAATTTAATTATACCCTCCATATTAAGCATAAGCATTTGCCACCCCCTAGAACGACCAAAAAGCATTTCTGGCTACGCCCATGTCCTCAACTCCTGTTATTATTTTTTGTACGATCATAGGCAGAGAGAATTTAGGTGTCTGCAATTCCAGGGATGCCAACTGTTCCGAGGTAAAAATCGCTACAGCCACATACACACCATATGTCTGTAGCGATTTTCACCATAAAACAGTTGACATTCCTGCTTAAACAGTGGTTTTTGTACGTCAAAAATCACCACAAGTAACGGGAAAACAGCCAACATGGCACCCCTGGGCAATTCTGATTCTTTTTTACTTGGTTGGCATATAGATTACGCGGAAGTTTGAATCTGAATCTGTCGCCAGATTATTTCATTCTCTGGTAAACCATCCAACACATAGTCCATTCATCATTTCATGGCAGCTATAGAAATTATTATTTCGAAAATTATCAAAACCAATATCAAGTTTAGTATGCCTTCTAAATAATAGAGGTTTCAAAAAGAATTGCTATTTTTGAATAGAGTTATAGTTTACAGTAAAAAGTGCCAATTTTTGTTTTAAATGTTACAACTATAAGTCATGTCATCTTTATGACATGACATAGTTCCGCTTTACACTCATTCATCCATGCATGGTATATCGGTCGTAAGGCATATTTTTATGGCATAATTAAAACATAAGCTGTAGAATTTATCGCTTCATAAATCAAGCCGTTAATTAAATTATGTACAAAAGTGTTATTACACTTTACTATGGCCATTCGAAGTTTTGTAAAGAGATGTGTGTATGTAGTTGCTATTGAATAACTTTGAATAAATAGAACTATCAATTGTAGTGATGCCACGAGAGAAATAGTATATTTATTTAATAAAGTTCATAGCTTCTTACATCCTACAACAAAACGTGGGGGTTTTTATACTTTTTTCTCTGTACCCAATTGTCATTTACTTCGAAAAAAAAACGTTTTAAATTTTGAAAGTTTGTGGTATATTACAAAATATCAGAGATATGGCATAGTGACAGACAAAACTATGTCTCATCGATAAATCTTTACTTACATCCCTACTTGTTTCAGCTTGGTAGATTTTATTTGAAAAGGCACTTAAAAAATTAATTTAAAATAATACCCACACTTTTTTAATTTTATCAATCGCTGATGTGTATGTACTTACGTTGTATGTACATATGTAACAATCCATATTCATATAAAATATACTTTTTACAAACATTAGCTGTAATCATCATCAACATCATTCGAAACAATTGTTGTAGAATAGAAAAAAATAATAATAGCTAATAAACACGTTTATTTTTTTGTTGACGACCTAATAGAAGGGAGCGTATCAGAAAAAGGGGAATGGGGCTAACAAACAAAATAAATAACATTCGTTATAAGGGAAATGTGTTGACAACAATTAAATTCACATCATTAGATAAAATGTGGGGTCTCCCATCCATTCATTACAAACACATTGATTTACAATCTAAATCACAAAAAGATCAACATTTAATTTGACAGATATTTAATGGCAAACATTGCCGCGCTATCTTGATTGTAATAAATGTAGCAGAAGAAAAAATTTAAAAATTAATTATAAACGATGTAAAATAATATATTTTGTTATGAAGAAATATAATTTTGCAATAGATATTAATTGCAGGGCTTAAAAAAACTATGCTCCATATCATCTTTCTCTGAAAGCCCGTAAAAGATATTCCTTAAAACTCGACGTTCAATGCTGTGTAAGTCCTTCAAAAAATATTCTTTAAAACTCTACGTACAATGCTGTAAAAGTCCTTCAAAAAATATTCTTTAAAAATCCACGTTTGGTGATCTGACAGCTCTTCAATTAAAAATCCACGTTTGATGCTCTGAACGTAATACGAAAAATATTCTTTAAAAATCCACGTTTGGTGCTCTGAAAGTCCTTTCAAAAATATTCGTTAAAAATCCACGTTAGAAGCTCTGAAAGTCCTTTAAAAATATTCTTTAAAATCCACATTTGATGCCCTGAAAGTCCTTTAAAAATATTCTTTAAAAATCCACGTTTGATGACCTAAAAGTCTTTCAAAAATATTATTTAACAATTTACGTTTGATGATCTAAAAGGCCTTCTAGAAATATTTTTTAAAAATCAACTTTGATGCTCTGCTAGTCCTTTAAAAAATATTTGAAGCTTTAAAAGTCCTACAAAAAATATTTGTTATAAATCCACGTTTGATGCTCTGAAAGTAATACGAAAAATATTGTTTAAAAATCCAACTTCGATGCTCTGATAGTCCTTTGAAAAATATTCTTTAAAAATCCACGTTTGAAGCTCTGAAAGTCCTACAAAAATAATTTTTAAAAATCCCCGTTTGATGCTTCCTTCAATAAATATTCTTTAAAAATCAACATTTGATGCTCTAAAAGTCCTTCAAACATTATTTTTTAAAAAACCACGTTTGATGATCTAAAAGTCCCTCAAACAATATTATTTAAAAATCCACATTTGTTGCGCTGAAAGTCCTTCAAAGAATATTCGTTAAAAATCCACGTTTGATGCTCTAAAAGTCCTTCAAAAAATATTCCTCAAAAATCCACGTTTAATGTTCTAAAAGTCCTTCAAAAAATATTCCTTCAAAATCCGTGTTTGATGCTCAAAAATTCCGTCAAAAATATTCTTTAAAAATCCACATTTGATGCTCTGATAATCCCTTCAAAAATATTCTTTCAAACCCCACGATTGATGCTCTAAAAGTCCTTCGAAAAATATTCTTTAAAAATACACGTTTGATGCTTCGAAATTCCTACAAAAATAGTCTGTAAAAATCCACGTTTGATGCTCTGATAGCCTTTCAAAAATATTCTTTAAAAATCCACGTTTGATGCTCTGAAAGTTCTTCAAAAATATTCTTTAAAAATCCACATTTGATGCTTTGAAAGTCCTTCAAAAATTATTCTTCAAAAATCCACATTTAATGCTATGAAAGTCCTTCAAAAAATATTCTTTGCAAAACCACGTTGGTGCTCTGAAAGTCCTACAAAAAAATATTCTTTAAAAATCGATATTTGATGCTCTGAAAGTCCTTCAAAAAATATTCTTCAGAAAATGTTCTTTAAAAATCGTCGTTTGATGCTCTGAAAGTCCTTCTTTAAAAGTGTTTGTTTGATGTTCTGAAAGTCCTACTAAAATATTCTTTAAAAATCCATGTTTGATGTCTCAAAGTCCTACAAAAATAATATTCTTTAAAAAATCCAAGTTTGATGCTGTGAAAATCGTACTGAAAACATTCTATAAAAATCAACGTGTGATGCTCTAAAAGTCCTTCAGAAAATATTCTTTAAAAGTGATTGTTTGAAGCTCTGAAAGTCCTTCAAAATGTGTTGTTTAAAAATTCAAGTTTGATGCTCTGAAAGTCCCACTGAAAACATTCTTTAAAAATCCACGTGTGATGCTCTGAAAGTCCTTCAGAAAATATTCTTTAAAAATCCACATTTGATGCTCTGATAATCCCTTCAAAAATATTCTTTCAAACCCCACGATTGATGCTCTAAAAGTCCTTCGAAAAATATTCTTTAAAAATACACGTTTGATGCTTCGAAATTCCTACAAAAATAGTCTGTAAAAATCCACGTTTGATGCTCTGATAGCCTTTCAAAAATATTCTTTAAAAATCCACGTTTGATGCTCTGAAAGTTCTTCAAAAATATTCTTTAAAAATCCACATTTGATGCTTTGAAAGTCCTTCAAAAATTATTCTTCAAAAATCCACATTTAATGCTATGAAAGTCCTTCAAAAAATATTCTTTGCAAAACCACGTTGGTGCTCTGAAAGTCCTACAAAAAATATTCTTTAAAAATCCATATTTGATGCTCTGAAAGTCCTTCAAAAAATATTCTTCAGAAAATGTTCTTTAAAAATCCTTGTTTGATGCTCTGAAAGTCCTTCAGAAAATATTCTTTAAAAGTGTTTGTTTGATGTTCTGAAAGTCCTACTAAAATATTCTTTAAAAATCCATGTTTGATGTCTCAAAGTCCTACAAAAATAATATTCTTTAAAAAATCCAAGTTTGATGCTGTGAAAATCGTACTGAAAACATTCTATAAAAATCAACGTGTGATGCTCTAAAAGTCCTTCAGAAAATATTCTTTAAAAGTGATTGTTTGAAGCTCTGAAAGTCCTTCAAAATGTGTTGTTTAAAAATTCAAGTTTGATGCTCTGAAAGTCCCACTGAAAACATTCTTTAAAAATCCACGTGTGATGCTCTGAAAGTCCTTCAGAAAATATTCTTTAAAAATCCTCGTCTGATGCTCTGAAAGTCCTTCAAAAAATATTCTTTAAAAGTGCTTATTTGATGCTCTGAAAGTCCTTCAAAAAATATTGTTTATTGCTCTGAAAGTCTTTCAAAATATATTGTTTAAAAATCCAAGTTTAATGCTCTGAAAGTCCTTCAAAAAATATTCTTTATAAATCCGCGTTTGGTGCTCTGAAATTCCTACAAAAAATATTCTTTAAAAATCCACATTTGATGCTCTAAAAGTCCTTCAAAAAATAATGATTAAAAATCTACATTTGATGATTTGAATGTCTTTCAAAAAATATTCTTCAAAAATCCGCATTTGATGCTTTAAATGTCCTTCAAAAAATATTCTTCAAAAATCCGCATTTAATGCTCTGAAAGCCCTTCAAAAAATATTCCTTACAAATCCACGTTTTATGCTCTGAAAGTCATACAAAAAAATATTCTTTAAAAATCCACATCTGATGGTCCGAAATTCCTACAAAAATGTTCTTTAAAAATCCACATTTGATACTCTAAAAGTTCTTCAAAAAATATTGTTTAAAAATCCACGTTTGATTTTCAAAAAGTCCGTCAAAAAATATTCTTTAAAAATCCACGTTTGATAATTTGAAAGTCCTTCAAAAATATTCTTTAAAAAACCAAGTTTGATGCTCGGAAAACCCTAATGAGAACATTCTTTAAAAATCCACGTGTGATGCTCTGAAAGTCCTTCAGAAAACGTTCTTTAAAAATCCTCGTTTGATGCTCTGAAAGTCCTTCAGAAAATATTCTTTAAAAGTGATTGTTTGAAGCTCTGAAAGTCCTTCAAAATGTGTTGTTTAAAAATTCAAGTTTGATGCTCTGAAAGTCCCACTGAAAACATTCTTTAAAAATCCACGTGTGATGCTCTGAAAGTCCTTCAGAAAATATTCTTTAAAAATCCTCGTTTGATGCTCTGAAAGTCCTTCAAAAAATATTCTTTAAAAGTGCTGATTTGATGCTCTGAAAGTCCTTCAAAAAATATTGTTTATTGCTCTGAAAGTCTTTCAAAATATATTGTTTAAAAATCCAAGTTTAATGCTCTGAAAGTCCTTCAAAAAATATTCTTTATAAATCCGCGTTTGATGCTCTTAAAACCCTACAAAAAATATTCTTTAAAAATCCACATTTGATGCTCTGAAATTCCTACCAAAAATATTCTTTAAAAATGCACATTTGGTGCTCTGAAATTCCTACAAAAAATATTCTTTAAAAATCCACATTTGATGCTCTAAAAGTCCTTCAAAAAATAATGATTAAAAATCTACATTTGATGATTTGAATGTCTTTCAAAAAATATTCTTCAAAAATCCGCATTTGATGCTTTAAATGTCCTTCAAAAAATATTCTTCAAAAATCCGCATTTAATGCTCTGAAAGCCCTTCAAAAGATATTCCTTACAAATCCACGTTTGATGCTCTGAAAGTCATACAAAAAAATATTCTTTAAAAATCCACATCTGATGGTCCGAAATTCCTACAAAAATGTTCTTTAAAAATCCACATTTGATACTCTAAAAGTTCTTCAAAAAATATTGTTTAAAAATCCACGTTTGATTTTCAAAAAGTCCGTCAAAAAATATTCTTTAAAAATCCACGTTTGATAATTTGAAAGTCCTTCAAAAATATTCTTTAAAAAACCAAGTTTGATGCTCGGAAAACCCTACTGAGAACATTCTTTAAAAATCCACGTGTGATGCTCTGAAAGTCCTTCAGAAAATGTTATTTAAAAATCCTCGTTTGATGCTCTGAAACTCCTTCAGAAATATTCTTTAAAAGTGTTTGTTTGATGTTCTGAAAGTCCTACTAAAATATTCTTTAAAAATCCATGTTTGATGTCTCAAAGTCCTACAAAAATAATATTCTTTAAAAAAATCCAAGTTTGATGCTGTGAAAATCGTACTGAAAACATTCTATAAAAATCAACGTGTGACGCTCTAAAAGTCCTTCAGAAAATATTCTTTAAAAATCTTCTTTTGATGCTCTGAAAGTCCTTCAGAAAATATTCTTTAAAAGTGATTGTTTGAAGCTCTGAAAGTCCTTCAAAATGTGTTGTTTAAAAATTCAAGTTTGATGCTCTGAAAGTCCCACTGAAAACATTCTTTAAAAAATCAACGTGTGACGCTCTAAAAGTCCTTCAGAAAATATTCTTTAAAAATCTTCTTTTGATGCTCTGAAAGTCCTTCAAAAAATATTCTTTAAAAGTGCTTATTTGATGCTCTGAAAGTCCTTCAAAAAATATTCTTTAAAAGTGCTTATTTGATGCTCTGAAAGTCCTTCAAAAAATATTGTTTATTGCTCTGAAAGTCTTTCAAAATATATTGTTTAAAAATCCAAGTTTAATGCTCTGAAAGTCCTTCAAAAAATATTCTTTATAAATCCGCGTTTGATGCTCTTAAAACCCTACAAAAAATATTCTTTAAAAATCCACATTTGATGCTCTGAAATTCCTACCAAAAATATTCTTTAAAAATGCACATTTGGTGCTCTGAAATTCCTACAAAAAATATTCTTTAAAAATCCACATTTGATGCTCTAAAAGTCCTTCAAAAAATAATGATTAAAAATCTACATTTGATGATTTGAATGTCTTTCAAAAAATATTCTTCAAAAATCCGCATTTGATGCTTTAAATGTCCTTCAAAAAATATTCTTCAAAAATCCGCATTTAATGCTCTGAAAGCCCTTCAAAAAATATTCCTTACAAATCCACGTTTGATGCTCTGAAAGTCATACAAAAAAATATTCTTTAAAAATCCACAGCTGATGGTCCGAAATTCCTACAAAAATGTTCTTTAAAAAATCCACATTTGATACTCTA